>NC_057808.1:347797758-347798738 GCF_018294505.1 Triticum aestivum | reverse complement strand
CAGGGTCATATTTCATTCTAGCATTCAGAGACTTTTCTTTAAGCTTAGCTAATAATTTCTTAAGATCAGATCTATCATTACAAGCAAGAAAATCTCTAGCAGTTTCTTCATCCATAACATAACCCTCAAGCACAATAGGCAATTCGTATTTAGGGGGAGAATCTTCATCATCACTTTCATCAATATCATCAGTTTCAATAATTTCATTCTCTCTAGCCCTAGCAAGTTGTTCATCAAGAAATTCACCTAATGGCACAGTAGTATCAAGTATAGAAGTAGTTTCATCATAAGCATCATGCATAGCAGAAGTGGCATCATCAATAACATGCAACATATCAGAATTAATAGCAGAAGCAGGTTTAGGTGTCCCAAGTTTACTCAAAACAGAAGGAGAATCAAGTGCAGAGCTAGATGGCAGTTCCTTACCTCCCCTCATAGTTGAGGGAAAAATCTTAGTTCTTTCGTCTTTCAAGGTCCTCATAGTGATCAGCAGATATAAATCCCAAGTGACTCAAAGAATAGAGCTATGCTCCCCGGCAACGGCGCCAGAAAATAGTCTTGATAACCCACAAGTATAGGGGATAACAACAATTTTCGAGGGTAGAGTATTCAACCCAAATTTATTGATTCGACACAAGGGGAGCCAAAGAATATTCTCAAGTATTAGCAGTTGAGTTGTCAATTCAACCACACCTGGATAACTTAATATCTACAGCAAAGTATTTAGTAGCAAAGTAGTATGGAAGTAACAGTAACAGTGGCAAAAGTAACAGTAGCAGTTTTGTAGTAATTGTAACAGTGGCAACGGTAAAGTAACTAAGCAAAGATCAATACGTGAAAAGCTCGTAGGCATTGGATCAGTGATGGATAATTATGTCGGATGCGATTCCTCATGCAATCATTATAACATAGGGTGACACAGAACTAGCTCCAGTTCATCAATGTAATGTAGGCATGTATTCCGAATATAGTCATACGTG
>NC_057808.1:347794773-347797148 GCF_018294505.1 Triticum aestivum | reverse complement strand
CGTTTTAATAGAGTACCGGACCAAAGCATTAACACTTGGTGAATACATGAACTCCTCAAACTACGGTCATTACCGGGAGTGGTCCCAATTATTGTCACTTCGGGGTTGCCGGATCATAACACATAGTAGGTGACTATTGACTTGCAAGATAAGATCAAGAACTCACATATATTCATGAAAACATAATAGGTTCAGATCTGAAATCATGGCACTCGGGCCCTAGTGACAAGCATTAAGCATAGCAAAGTCATAGCAACATCAATCTTAGAACATAATGGATACTAGGGATCAAACCCTAACAAAACTAACTCGATTACATGGTAAATCTCATCCAACCCATCACCGTCCAGCAAGCCTACGATGGAATTACTCACGCACAGCGATGAGCATCATGAAATTGGTGATGGAGGATGGTTGATGATGACCACGGCGACGGATTCCCCTCTCCGGAGCCCCGAACGGACTCCAGATCAGACCTCCCGAGAGAGTTTAGGGCTTGGCGGCGGCTCCGTATCGTAAAACACGATGAATCCTTCTCCCTGATTTTTTTCTCCCTGAACGTGAATATATGGAGTTGCAGTTGAGGTCGGTGGAGCATCAGGGGGCCCACGAGGCAGGGGGCGCGCCCTACGGGGGTGGGCGCGCCCCCACCCTCGTGGACAGGGTGTGGGCCCCCTGGTGTTGATTCTTTCGCCAATATTTTTTATTAATTCCAAAAAGTTGCTCCGTGGATTTTCGGGTCATTCCGAGAACTTTTATTTCTGCACAAAAATAACACCATGGCAGTTCTGCTGAAAACAGCGTCAGTCCGGGTTAGTTCCATTCAAATCATTCAAGTTAGAGTCCAAAACAAGGGCAAAAGTGTTTGGAAAAGTAGATACGATGGAGACGTATCACCCTCTCCGTCGTCCTTCGAGTTGTTGCGCTCGCCATGGCGCCACCGTCTCGCGTTGTCAACATGGTCAACGGACATGAGGAATGAGGAGATGACTTTACTTGGAGAGGATGACAGTGGGGACCCACCAGGGCCATAGCTGCACGTACACAAGTGCCTCCTTAGTATATACAACTGTATTTTTTTGCTTCCTCCTGGTTTCCTGACATCACGGTACCACACCATTGTCAACCTATGTAGTCAATAAATGAGAGAATTGCACAAGGAGCGACCGACAGCTGGGAGTCTGGGACTTAGCAGCTCGAGCTGTATTTGTGTTTTTGAGGTGTGAGCACTGCAGAGTTTTTCTTGAGCGATGTTTTCGTTGTTGTTTAAAGGAGAGCAGGGTATTAATTGGGCGGGCTGTGGCCCGTCTAGCCCAGGCCAGATATCCAGCCCAGATATTAATTTTTTTCAAGCTGAAAATGGCTAGCCCAGCTATACTTTTTTTTGAGAAATACCAAGGCAAGGTCAACTTGTTATTCTCCGCCCCGCTGGGCTGCAAATCTTTCTTAGGAGGGATGCATTAGGCTTAACAAGAAAATGAGCTTTAAGAAATAATAAATGGGATGTAATTATAAAAACTGGGCACTAACTATAAAAAATGCACCAAACACGTAATTACTTTATAAAATATTATTTTTGGATTTTGAAAATTTTAATTTCATTAATTGTTGCACGCACAATGTTTCATTGGATTTTTACGTAATACAAATTTATATTGAAATTGTATTTAATCTGACTAGAAATTTTGGGATAAAAATATTTCGGATCCCATCAAAATGTGGGAAATTTTATTGAATTTTGTTTTGAACGGTTGGTTGAAATTATTAATCGTTGTCCTAGCTAGAAAATGGGTTGTACATCTAACAAACTGTAAATGGGCTGTAGTAAATTCCATTATAATTCAAAAATGGGCTGTACATTCTTACAAATCTCAAATGGGCTGTAAGTTCTCTGCCACACACTTGTGGGCCTACTAAGTTGACGCGTCCCCTAAAAAAAAAGTTGACGCGTCCCCTCAAAAAAAAAAGTTGACGCGTATGCAAGGCTTTGTCAACTTATAGTCAACACATGGTTCTAGCAGCAGTGGCCATTGGATGTCCATCCAACGGATGTCGTGCTTCTTCAATCTCGGATATTCTAGTTTCACCCGCCCAAAAAATGATTCCTCCCCCTGACATCTGGGGCGCACCATTTCGGAAGCTGACCTGTGGTCCTACTAAGTTGACGCGTACCAAGGGCTTTGTCAACTTAGTCAATATAAAAGATTCTAACTGCAGTGACCGTACGATGTCCATCCAACGACCATCGCGCTTCTTCAACCTCTGGTCTTCTTGCTCCAACTGGCCAAAGCAGCGCCGGTCGTGCCGCTTGCTCCTGCCTCCCGTGGCCGGCTGTGCTACCGCGGAGGCCTCACCGCCCCCTACTACTCGCACCG
>NC_057808.1:347788244-347794763 GCF_018294505.1 Triticum aestivum | reverse complement strand
CAGGGTCATATTTCATTCTAGCATTCAGAGACTTTTCTTTAAGCTTAGCTAATAATTTCTTAAGATCAGATCTATCATTACAAGCAAGAAAATCTCTAGCAGTTTCTTCATCCATAACATAACCCTCAAGCACAATAGGCAATTCGTATTTAGGGGGAGAATCTTCATCATCACTTTCATCAATATCATCAGTTTCAATAATTTCATTCTCTCTAGCCCTAGCAAGTTGTTCATCAAGAAATTCACCTAATGGCACAGTAGTATCAAGTATAGAAGTAGTTTCATCATAAGCATCATGCATAGCAGAAGTGGCATCATCAATAACATGCAACATATCAGAATTAATAGCAGAAGCAGGTTTAGGTGTCCCAAGTTTACTCAAAACAGAAGGAGAATCAAGTGCAGAGCTAGATGGCAGTTCCTTACCTCCCCTCATAGTTGAGGGAAAAATCTTAGTTCTTTCGTCTTTCAAGGTCCTCATAGTGATCAGCAGATATAAATCCCAAGTGACTCAAAGAATAGAGCTATGCTCCCCGGCAACGGCGCCAGAAAATAGTCTTGATAACCCACAAGTATAGGGGATAACAACAATTTTCGAGGGTAGAGTATTCAACCCAAATTTATTGATTCGACACAAGGGGAGCCAAAGAATATTCTCAAGTATTAGCAGTTGAGTTGTCAATTCAACCACACCTGGATAACTTAATATCTACAGCAAAGTATTTAGTAGCAAAGTAGTATGGAAGTAACAGTAACAGTGGCAAAAGTAACAGTAGCAGTTTTGTAGTAATTGTAACAGTGGCAACGGTAAAGTAACTAAGCAAAGATCAATACGTGAAAAGCTCGTAGGCATTGGATCAGTGATGGATAATTATGTCGGATGCGATTCCTCATGCAATCATTATAACATAGGGTGACACAGAACTAGCTCCAGTTCATCAATGTAATGTAGGCATGTATTCCGAATATAGTCATACGTGCGTATGGAAAAGAACTTGCATGACATCTTTTGTCCTACCCTCCCGTGGCAGCGGGGTCCTATTGGAAACTAAGGGATATTAAGGCCGCGTTTTAATAGAGTACCGGACCAAAGCATTAACACTTGGTGAATACATGAACTCCTCAAACTACGGTCATTACCGGGAGTGGTCCCAATTATTGTCACTTCGGGGTTGCCGGATCATAACACATAGTAGGTGACTATTGACTTGCAAGATAAGATCAAGAACTCACATATATTCATGAAAACATAATAGGTTCAGATCTGAAATCATGGCACTCGGGCCCTAGTGACAAGCATTAAGCATAGCAAAGTCATAGCAACATCAATCTTAGAACATAATGGATACTAGGGATCAAACCCTAACAAAACTAACTCGATTACATGGTAAATCTCATCCAACCCATCACCGTCCAGCAAGCCTACGATGGAATTACTCACGCACAGCGATGAGCATCATGAAATTGGTGATGGAGGATGGTTGATGATGACCACGGCGACGGATTCCCCTCTCCGGAGCCCCGAACGGACTCCAGATCAGACCTCCCGAGAGAGTTTAGGGCTTGGCGGCGGCTCCGTATCGTAAAACACGATGAATCCTTCTCCCTGATTTTTTTCTCCCTGGACGTGAATATATGGAGTTGGAGTTGAGGTCGGTGGAGCATCAGGGGGCCCACGAGGCAGGGGGCGCGCCCTACGGGGGTGGGCGCGCCCCCACCCTCGTGGACAGGGTGTGGGCCCCCTGGTGTTGATTCTTTCGCCAATATTTTTTATTAATTCCAAAAAGTTGCTCCGTGGATTTTCGGGTCATTCCGAGAACTTTTATTTCTGCACAAAAATAACACCATGGCAGTTCTGCTGAAAACAGCGTCAGTCCGGGTTAGTTCCATTCAAATCATTCAAGTTAGAGTCCAAAACAAGGGCAAAAGTGTTTGGAAAAGTAGATACGATGGAGACGTATCACCCTCTCCGTCGTCCTTCGAGTTGTTGCGCTCGCCATGGCGCCACCGTCTCGCGTTGTCAACATGGTCAACGGACATGAGGAGATGACTTTACTTGGAGAGGATGACAGTGGGGACCCACCAGGGCCATAGCTGCACGTACACAAGTGCCTCCTTAGTATATACAACTGTATTTTTTTGCTTCCTCCTGGTTTCCTGACATCACGGTACCACACCATTGTCAACCTATGTAGTCAATAAATGAGAGAATTGCACAAGGAGCGACCGACAGCTGGGAGTCTGGGACTTAGCAGCTCGAGCTGTATTTGTGTTTTTGAGGTGTGAGCACTGCAGAGTTTTTCTTGAGCGATGTTTTCGTTGTTGTTTAAAGGAGAGCAGGGTATTAATTGGGCGGGTTGTGGCCCGTCTAGCCCAGGCCAGATATCCAGCCCAGATATTAATTTTTTTCAAGCTGAAAATGGCTAGCCCAGCTATACTTTTTTTTGAGAAATACCAAGGCAAGGTCAACTTGTTATTCTCCGCCCCGCTGGGCTGCAAATCTTTCTTAGGAGGGATGCATTAGGCTTAACAAGAAAATGAGCTTTAAGAAATAATAAATGGGATGTAATTATAAAAACTGGGCACTAACTATAAAAAATGCACCAAACACGTAATTACTTTATAAAATATTATTTTTGGATTTTGAAAATTTTAATTTCATTAATTGTTGCACGCACAATGTTTCATTGGATTTTTACGTAATACAAATTTATATTGAAATTGTATTTAATCTGACTAGAAATTTTGGGATAAAAATATTTCGGATCCCATCAAAATGTGGGAAATTTTATTGAATTTTGTTTTGAACGGTTGGTTGAAATTATTAATCGTTGTCCTAGCTAGAAAATGGGTTGTACATCTAACAAACTGTAAATGGGCTGTAGTAAATTCCATTATAATTCAAAAATGGGCTGTACATTCTTACAAATCTCAAATGGGCTGTAAGTTCTCTGCCACACACTTGTGGGCCTACTAAGTTGACGCGTCCCCTAAAAAAAAAGTTGACGCGTCCCCTCAAAAAAAAAAGTTGACGCGTATGCAAGGCTTTGTCAACTTATAGTCAACACATGGTTCTAGCAGCAGTGGCCATTGGATGTCCATCCAACGGATGTCGTGCTTCTTCAATCTCGGATATTCTAGTTTCACCCGCCCAAAAAATGATTCCTCCCCCTGACATCTGGGGCGCACCATTTCGGAAGCTGACCTGTGGTCCTACTAAGTTGACGCGTACCAAGGGCTTTGTCAACTTAGTCAATATAAAAGATTCTAACTGCAGTGACCGTACGATGTCCATCCAACGACCATCGCGCTTCTTCAACCTCTGGTCTTCTTGCTCCAACTGGCCAAAGCAGCGCCGGTCGTGCCGCTTGCTCCTGCCTCCCGTGGCCGGCTGTGCTACCGCGGAGGCCTCACCGCCCCCTACTACTCGCACCGTTGTACGTGGAGAGGCTGACAGCTGGGTCCATGGCCGCAGCAAGGAAGTGCCTCCTTATTACGTGAAAAATAATTATTCCGCCACCTGACAGCAGGGACCCACCGGACGGGCCACCGTATTTCGCAAAAAAAAAAACGTTTCCCCCCTGACTGTTGCGACCTACCAGCTACATCTTCGCACGCAAGGAAGTGCGTCCATATTACAGGCAATAGTAATGCATGCAAATGACAGCGGTGCTCTCCAACTCGTGCTTTTTAATAAGAGGATGATGTCTCAACATAAAAGTAAATAGATAGGCCCTTCACAGGGGGAAGCAGGGATTTGTAGAGGTGCCAGAGCTCGATTTTGAAATAGAGATAAATAATATTTTGGGTGGCGTACTTTCATTGTCAACATAACAACCGAGAGATCTCGATATCTTCCATGCTACACACATTATAGGCGGTTCCCAAACAGAATGGTAAAGTTTATACTCCCCCACCACCAATAATCATCAATCCATGGCTTGCCCGAAACAACGGGTGCCTCCAACTAATAACAATCTTGGGGGAGTTTTGTTTGCAATTATTTTGATTTGATTTGAGCACGGGACTGGGCATCCCGGTTACCGGCCATTTTCTCGTGAGTGAGGAGCGGAGTCCACTCCTCGTGAGAATAACCCACCTAGCATGGAAGATATAGACAGCCCTAGTTGATACATGAGTTGTTCGAGCATAGAAAACATAATTTCATTTGAAGGTTTGGAGTTTGGCACATACAAATTTACTTGGAACGGAAGGTAGATACCGCATATAGGAAGGTATGGTGGACTCATATGGAATAACTTTGGGGTTTATGGATGTGGATGCACAAGCAGTATTCCCGCTTAGTACAAGTGAAGGCTAGAAAGAGACTGGGAGGCGACCAACTAGAGAGCGACAATAGTCATGAACATGCATTAAAATTAATCAACACTGAGTGCAAGCATGAGTAGGATATAATCCACCATGAACATAAATATCATGGAGGCTATGTTGATTTTGTTTCAACTACATGTGTGAACATGTGCCAAGTCAAGCCACTCGAATCATTCAAAGGAGGATACCACCCTATCATACCACATCACAACCATTTTAATAGCATGTTGGCACGCAAGGTAAACCATTATAAACTCCTAGCTAATTAAGCATGGCATAAGCAACTATAATCTCTAATTGTCATTGCAAACATGTTTATTCATAATAGGCTGAATCAGGAATGATGAACTAGTCATATTTACAAAAAAAAGATAGGTCGAGTTCATACCAGCTTCTCTCATCTCAATCAGTCCATCATATATCGTCATTATTGCCTTTCACTTGCACGACCGAACGGTGTGGATAATAATAATAGTGCACATGCATTGGACTAAGATGGAATCTGCAAGCATTCAATTCAAGGGAGAAGACAAGGTAATATGGGCTCTTGATTAAATCAACAATAATGCATATGAGAGCCACTCAACATTTTCATAATGGTCTTCTCCTCTTGACCCCCAAAGAAAAGAAAAGAAATAAAACTATTTACACGGGAAAGCTCCCTACAAGCAAAAGAAGAACGAGAAATCTTTTTGAGTTTTCTTTTAATTACTACTACTACAAGCAAGGAAAGTAAACTAGCTAAAAGCTATAACTTTTTTTGGTTTTTCTTAAGGTTATTCAAACACACAAGAAGAAAGCGAGAAAAAGAAAATAAACTAGCATGGATAGTACAATGAAAAAGTATGAGCACCGACAACTGGAATGAGTGTGTGAACATGAATATAATGTCGGTGAGAAACACGTACTCCCCCAAGCTTAGGCTTTTGGCCTAAGTTGGTCTATGCCCATGGATTAGAATTACTCTCTCCGGTGTACTGAGGAGTGTCATCCGAGTGCCACTGGCTGGCGATCTCCTCCGGATCCCACTGATAAAAGGATTGTCGATAAGGGTCAAGTGGTGGTTTCAGCTCAGGCTCTGGAGCTGATGTCTGGCTCCGGTATGTGTGAACAGCCTCCGGCAAGATGAGGTACGTGCCTGAAGATAAGTCAAACAAAGAGGGTGCGAGCAAGATAATAGTCTCACTGTGAGTTTTATTAAATCTCAAATTGTACTTAAGCATCATCTCATTATTTTTAACAATAAAATCATGTGCTACCATACTCTTATAATCTAGAAAAATAGGGGGCAACAACTTTTCCTCTTTCTCATAATGCCTAATAGGTATCCTAAAGTGTTTAGTAAGGCGTGAAGCAAAGATGCCTCCAAAGATGGGGCCCTTTGTACGATTCAGACTTAATCGTTTAGCAATAATAGCGCCTAAACTAATAGTGTTATCGCGAAACAAAGCATGGCACAGAATAACAATATCAGGGGCACTAAGGTTTCCACAGTTCCCGCGACCAATTAAGCATCTACTAGCAAATATTGCAAAGTAACGTAGAACAGGAAAGTGTATGCTAGTAATTCTTGCATCAGAAACCTTCCTCGTTTCCCCTACAGCAATCATATCAATAAATCCATCCACATCACTACGATGTGGTTCCTCTATGTTGCCCTCGAAGGGTACCTTGCAAACCGCACAAAAATCACATAGTAACATCTCCTTAACCTCATCATATAAATGAAACTCCACTGAAGGTGGTGATTTCTTATCATGAAAGTAAAAAATTTGCACGAAAGTATTAGTGAGTAGGAGATACTGATCGAGCTGGTCGTGGAGGAAGTCGGTGAGGCCTGCATTCTCAGCCAAATGATAAAAATCATCATGAATCCCGGCTGCTCTCAAGAAATCATCGCAAGGCCATTCACACGGCCGAACCTCCGCGGTGCGGGGGAGATTAAATTTGGGCTTTTTATTCTCTTCACTCTGCTTATCCTTCGAGCTTCGGCTCGAAGAGCCCCTCAAAAATCTCTTCATCATTTTCTGAAATTTTTAGTAACTCAAATAAAAGTGAACCAAACTCAACAAAATTGATAGCAACTACTCCCACAAGTGCCTAGAGACTATATCATGCATTAGAACTACTTGGGACCAAATAAATTTCACATGCAAGCTCAAGAACAGGGTCACCTCAGCAGCAAAA
>NC_057808.1:347785316-347786689 GCF_018294505.1 Triticum aestivum | reverse complement strand
GGGGCGCACCCTGGATCCTCGTGGCCAGGTGCTTGCTCCCCCTGATGTGTTCTCAGTGCCAAATATTCTCAAATATTCTAGAAAAAATCACATTTCATTTTCAGGGCATTTGGAGAACTTTTATTTTTGGGGTATTTTTTTATTGCACGGATAAATCAGAAAACAGACAGAAAAATACTATTTTTGCATTATTTAATCTAAATAACAAAAAGTAAAAGGAGGGTACAGAAGGTTGTGCTTTCTAACTTCATCCATCTCATGCTCATCAAAAGGAATCCACTAACAAGGTTGATCAAGTCTTGTTAACGAACTCATTCCAAATAACATGGAACCGAAGAAATTTCGAATAACACTAGGTTACCTCAACGGGGATATGTACATCCCCAATAATAAGAATATCATATTTCTTCTTGACAGTAGGAAGAGGAAATTCAAAACCTCCAATAATAATCGATGGAATTTTTCCAATAGAATTGATACTGTGGACTTGAGGTTGTTTCCTCGGAAAGTGTACCGTATGCTCATTACCATTAACATGAAAAGTGACATTGCCTTTGTTGCAATCAATAACAGCCCCTGCAGTATTCAAAAAGGGTCTACCAAGGATAATCGACATACTATCGTCATCGGGAATATCAAGAATAACAAAATCCGTTAAGATAGTAACATTTGCAACCACAACAGGCACATCCTCACAAATACCGACATGTATAGCAGTTGATTTATCGGCCATTTGCAAAGATATTTCAGTAGGTGTCAACTTATTCAATTCAAGTCTACAATATAAAGAGAGAGGCTAACACTAACACCGGCTCCAAGATCACATAAAGCCGTTTTGACATAGTTTCTTTTAATGGAGCATGGTATAGTTGGTACTCCTAGATCTCCTAGTTTCTTTGGTATTCCACCTTTAAAAGTATAATTAGCAAGCATGGTAGAAATTTCAGCTTCCGGTATGTTTCTTTTATTTGTAACAATATCTTTCATGTACTTAGCATTCATTTTAAGCATATTAGTCAAACGCATACGCAAAAAGATAGGTCTAATCATTTCAGCAAAGCGCTCAAAATCCTCATCATCCTTTTTCTTGGATGGTTTAGGAGGAAAAGGCATGGGTTTCTGAACCCATGGTTCTCTTTCTTTACTGTGCTTCCTAGCAACGAAGTCTCTCTTATCATAACGTTGATTCTTTGATTGTGGGTTATCAAGATCAACAGCAGGTTCAACCTCTACCTCATTATTATTACTAGGTTGAGCATCAACATGAACATCATCATTGACATTATCACTAGGTTCATGTTCATCACCAGATTGTGTTTTAGCATCAGAAATATCATTAGGATTCCCAGGTGTGTCAACAACAGGTTCACTAG
>NC_057808.1:347776998-347785125 GCF_018294505.1 Triticum aestivum | reverse complement strand
CAGGGTCATATTTCATTCTAGCATTCAGAGACTTTTCTTTAAGCTTAGCTAATAATTTCTTAAGATCAGATCTATCATTACAAGCAAGAAAATCTCTAGCAGTTTCTTCATCCATAACATAACCCTCAAGCACAATAGGCAATTCGTATTTAGGGGGAGAATCTTCATCATCACTTTCATCAATATCATCAGTTTCAATAATTTCATTCTCTCTAGCCCTAGCAAGTTGTTCATCAAGAAATTCACCTAATGGCACAGTAGTATCAAGTATAGAAGTAGTTTCATCATAAGCATCATGCATAGCAGAAGTGGCATCATCAATAACATGCAACATATCAGAATTAATAGCAGAAGCAGGTTTAGGTGTCCCAAGTTTACTCAAAACAGAAGGAGAATCAAGTGCAGAGCTAGATGGCAGTTCCTTACCTCCCCTCATAGTTGAGGGAAAAATCTTAGTTCTTTCGTCTTTCAAGGTCCTCATAGTGATCAGCAGATATAAATCCCAAGTGACTCAAAGAATAGAGCTATGCTCCCCGGCAACGGCGCCAGAAAATAGTCTTGATAACCCACAAGTATAGGGGATAACAACAATTTTCGAGGGTAGAGTATTCAACCCAAATTTATTGATTCGACACAAGGGGAGCCAAAGAATATTCTCAAGTATTAGCAGTTGAGTTGTCAATTCAACCACACCTGGATAACTTAATATCTACAGCAAAGTATTTAGTAGCAAAGTAGTATGGAAGTAACAGTAACAGTGGCAAAAGTAACAGTAGCAGTTTTGTAGTAATTGTAACAGTGGCAACGGTAAAGTAACTAAGCAAAGATCAATACGTGAAAAGCTCGTAGGCATTGGATCAGTGATGGATAATTATGTCGGATGCGATTCCTCATGCAATCATTATAACATAGGGTGACACAGAACTAGCTCCAGTTCATCAATGTAATGTAGGCATGTATTCCGAATATAGTCATACGTGAGTATGGAAAAGAACTTGCATGACATCTTTTGTCCTACCCTCCCGTGGCAGCGGGGTCCTATTGGAAACTAAGGGATATTAAGGCCTCGTTTTAATAGAGTACCGGACCAAAGCATTAACACTTGGTGAATACATGAACTCCTCAAACTACGGTCATTACCGGGAGTGGTCCCAATTATTGTCACTTCGGGGTTGCCGGATCATAACACATAGTAGGTGACTATTGACTTGCAAGATAAGATCAAGAACTCACATATATTCATGAAAACATAATAGGTTCAGATCTGAAATCATGGCACTCGGGCCCTAGTGACAAGCATTAAGCATAGCAAAGTCATAGCAACATCAATCTTAGAACATAATGGATACTAGGGATCAAACCCTAACAAAACTAACTCGATTACATGGTAAATCTCATCCAACCCATCACCGTCCAGCAAGACTACGATGGAATTACTCACGCACAGCGATGAGCATCATGAAATTGGTGATGGAGGATGGTTGATGATGACCACGGCGACGGATTCCCCTCTCCGGAGCCCCGAACGGACTCCAGATCAGACCTCCCGAGAGAGTTTAGGGCTTGGCGGCGGCTCCGTATCGTAAAACACGATGAATCCTTCTCCCTGATTTTTTCTCCCTGAACGTGAATATATGGAGTTGGAGTTGAGGTCGGTGGAGCATCAGGGGGCCCACGAGGCAGGGGGCGCGCCCTACGGGGGTGGGCGCGCCCCCACCCTCGTGGACAGGGTGTGGGCCCCCTGGTGTTGATTCTTTCGCCAATATTTTTTATTAATTCCAAAAAGTTGCTCCGTGGATTTTCGGGTCATTCCGAGAACTTTTATTTCTGCACAAAAATAACACCATGGCAGTTCTGCTGAAAACAGCGTCAGTCCGGGTTAGTTCCATTCAAATCATTCAAGTTAGAGTCCAAAACAAGGGCAAAAGTGTTTGGAAAAGTAGATACGATGGAGACGTATCACCCTCTCCGTCGTCCTTCGAGTTGTTGCGCTCGCCATGGCGCCACCGTCTCGCGTTGTCAACATGGTCAACGGACATGAGGAGATGACTTTACTTGGAGAGGATGACAGTGGGGACCCACCAGGGCCATAGCTGCACGTACACAAGTGCCTCCTTAGTATATACAACTGTATTTTTTTGCTTCCTCCTGGTTTCCTGACATCACGGTACCACACCATTGTCAACCTATGTAGTCAATAAATGAGAGAATTGCACAAGGAGCGACCGACAGCTGGGAGTCTGGGACTTAGCAGCTCGAGCTGTATTTGTGTTTTTGAGGTGTGAGCACTGCAGAGTTTTTCTTGAGCGATGTTTTCGTTGTTGTTTAAAGGAGAGCAGGGTATTAATTGGGCGGGTTGTGGCCCGTCTAGCCCAGGCCAGATATCCAGCCCAGATATTAATTTTTTTCAAGCTGAAAATGGCTAGCCCAGCTATACTTTTTTTTGAGAAATACCAAGGCAAGGTCAACTTGTTATTCTCCGCCCCGCTGGGCTGCAAATCTTTCTTAGGAGGGATGCATTAGGCTTAACAAGAAAATGAGCTTTAAGAAATAATAAATGGGATGTAATTATAAAAACTGGGCACTAACTATAAAAAATGCACCAAACACGTAATTACTTTATAAAATATTATTTTTGGATTTTGAAAATTTTAATTTCATTAATTGTTGCACGCACAATGTTTCATTGGATTTTTACGTAATACAAATTTATATTGAAATTGTATTTAATCTGACTAGAAATTTTGGGATAAAAATATTTCGGATCCCATCAAAATGTGGGAAATTTTATTGAATTTTGTTTTGAACGGTTGGTTGAAATTATTAATCGTTGTCCTAGCTAGAAAATGGGTTGTACATCTAACAAACTGTAAATGGGCTGTAGTAAATTCCATTATAATTCAAAAATGGGCTGTACATTCTTACAAATCTCAAATGGGCTGTAAGTTCTCTGCCACACACTTGTGGGCCTACTAAGTTGACGCGTCCCCTAAAAAAAAAGTTGACGCGTCCCCTCAAAAAAAAAAGTTGACGCGTATGCAAGGCTTTGTCAACTTATAGTCAACACATGGTTCTAGCAGCAGTGGCCATTGGATGTCCATCCAACGGATGTCGTGCTTCTTCAATCTCGGATATTCTAGTTTCACCCGCCCAAAAAATGATTCCTCCCCCTGACATCTGGGGCGCACCATTTCGGAAGCTGACCTGTGGTCCTACTAAGTTGACGCGTACCAAGGGCTTTGTCAACTTAGTCAATATAAAAGATTCTAACTGCAGTGACCGTACGATGTCCATCCAACGACCATCGCGCTTCTTCAACCTCTGGTCTTCTTGCTCCAACTGGCCAAAGCAGCGCCGGTCGTGCCGCTTGCTCCTGCCTCCCGTGGCCGGCTGTGCTACCGCGGAGGCCTCACCGCCCCCTACTACTCGCACCGCTGTACGTGGAGAGGCTGACAGCTGGGTCCATGGCCGCAGCAAGGAAGTGCCTCCTTATTACGTGAAAAATAATTATTCCGCCACCTGACAGCAGGGACCCACCGGACGGGCCACCGTATTTCGCAAAAAAAAAAACGTTTCCCCCCTGACTGTTGCGACCTACCAGCTACATCTTCGCACGCAAGGAAGTGCGTCCATATTACAGGCAATAGTAATGCATGCAAATGACAGCGGTGCTCTCCAACTCATGCTTTTTAATAAGAGGATGATGTCTCAACATAAAAGTAAATAGATAGGCCCTTCACAGGGGGAAGCAGGGATTTGTAGAGGTGCCAGAGCTCGATTTTGAAATAGAGATAAATAATATTTTGGGTGGCGTACTTTCATTGTCAACATAACAACCGAGAGATCTCGATATCTTCCATGCTACACACATTATAGGCGGTTCCCAAACAGAATGGTAAAGTTTATACTCCCCCACCACCAACAATCATCAATCCATGGCTTGCCCGAAACAACGGGTGCCTCCAACTAATAACAATCTTGGGGGAGTTTTGTTTGCAATTATTTTGATTTGATTTGAGCACGGGACTGGGCATCCCGGTTACCGGCCATTTTCTCGTGAGTGAGGAGCGGAGTCCACTCCTCGTGAGAATAACCCACCTAGCATGGAAGATATAGACAGCCCTAGTTGATACATGAGTTGTTCGAGCATAGAAAACATAATTTCATTTGAAGGTTTGGAGTTTGGCACATACAAATTTACTTGGAACGGAAGGTAGATACCGCATATAGGAAGGTATGGTGGACTCATATGGAATAACTTTGGGGTTTATGGATGTGGATGCACAAGCAGTATTCCCGCTTAGTACAAGTGAAGGCTAGAAAGAGACTGGGAGGCGACCAACTAGAGAGCGACAATAGTCATGAACATGCATTAAAATTAATCAACACTGAGTGCAAGCATGAGTAGGATATAATCCACCATGAACATAAATATCATGGAGGCTATGTTGATTTTGTTTCAACTACATGTGTGAACATGTGCCAAGTCAAGCCACTCGAATCATTCAAAGGAGGATACCACCCTATCATACCACATCACAACCATTTTAATAGCATGTTGGCACGCAAGGTAAACCATTATAAACTCCTAGCTAATTAAGCATGGCATAAGCAACTATAATCTCTAATTGTCATTGCAAACATGTTTATTCATAATAGGCTGAATCAGGAATGATGAACTAGTCATATTTACAAAAAAAAGATAGGTCGAGTTCATACCAGCTTCTCTCATCTCAATCAGTCCATCATATATCGTCATTATTGCCTTTCACTTGCACGACCGAACGGTGTGGATAATAATAATAGTGCACATGCATTGGACTAAGATGGAATCTGCAAGCATTCAATTCAAGGGAGAAGACAAGGTAATATGGGCTCTTGATTAAATCAACAATAATGCATATGAGAGCCACTCAACATTTTCATAATGGTCTTCTCCTCTTGACCCCCAAAGAAAAGAAAAGAAATAAAACTATTTACACGGGAAAGCTCCCTACAAGCAAAAGAAGAACGAGAAATCTTTTTGAGTTTTCTTTTAATTACTACTACTACAAGCAAGGAAAGTAAACTAGCTAAAAGCTATAACTTTTTTTGGTTTTTCTTAAGGTTATTCAAACACACAAGAAGAAAGCGAGAAAAAGAAAATAAACTAGCATGGATAGTACAATGAAAAAGTATGAGCACCGACAACTGGAATGAGTGTGTGAACATGAATATAATGTCGGTGAGAAACACGTACTCCCCCAAGCTTAGGCTTTTGGCCTAAGTTGGTCTATGCCCATGGATTAGAATTACTCTCTCCGGTGTACTGAGGAGTGTCATCCGAGTGCCACTGGCTGGCGATCTCCTCCGGATCCCACTGATAAAAGGATTGTCGATAAGGGTCAAGTGGTGGTTTCAGCTCAGGCTCTGGAGCTGATGTCTGGCTCCGGTATGTGTGAACAGCCTCCGGCAAGATGAGGTACGTGCCTGAAGATAAGTCAAACAAAGAGGGTGCGAGCAAGATAATAGTCTCACTGTGAGTTTTATTAAATCTCAAATTGTACTTAAGCATCATCTCATTATTTTTAACAATAAAATCATGTGCTACCATACTCTTATAATCTAGAAAAATAGGGGGCAACAACTTTTCCTCTTTCTCATAATGCCTAATAGGTATCCTAAAGTGTTTAGTAAGGCGTGAAGCAAAGATGCCTCCAAAGATGGGGCCCTTTGTACGATTCAGACTTAATCGTTTAGCAATAATAGCGCCTAAACTAATAGTGTTATCGCGAAACAAAGCATGGCACAGAATAACAATATCAGGGGCACTAAGGTTTCCACAGTTCCCGCGACCAATTAAGCATCTACTAGCAAATATTGCAAAGTAACGTAGAACAGGAAAGTGTATGCTAGTAATTCTTGCATCAGAAACCTTCCTCGTTTCCCCTACAGCAATCATATCAATAAATCCATCCACATCACTACGATGTGGTTCCTCTATGTTGCCCTCGAAGGGTACCTTGCAAACCGCACAAAAATCACATAGTAACATCTCCTTAACCTCATCATATAAATGAAACTCCACTGAAGGTGGTGATTTCTTATCATGAAAGTAAAAAATTTGCACGAAAGTATTAGTGAGTAGGAGATACTGATCGAGCTGGTCGTGGAGGAAGTCGGTGAGGCCTGCATTCTCAGCCAAATGATAAAAATCATCATGAATCCCGGCTGCTCTCAAGAAATCATCGCAAGGCCATTCACACGGCCGAACCTCCGCGGTGCGGGGGAGATTAAATTTGGGCTTTTTATTCTCTTCACTCTGCTTATCCTTCGAGCTTCGGCTCGAAGAGCCCCTCAAAAATCTCTTCATCATTTTCTGAAATTTTTAGTAACTCAAATAAAAGTGAACCAAACTCAACAAAATTGATAGCAACTACTCCCACAAGTGCCTAGAGACTATATCATGCATTAGAACTACTTGGGACCAAATAAATTTCACATGCAAGCTCAAGAACAGGGTCACCTCAGCAGCAAAAATTTGCAATGAATAAAGCACTAGAACAAAAACTAATTGGACCATTGGAGGAGTCACATACCAAAGTACAATCCCCAAAGCAGTTTTGTGAATGGAGCTTTGAGCAAGGAGATCAAAAATGGCAGCAAGATGAGCTAGAACTCATGCTTGAGCTGGTTGGTGATTTTTTTGGGAGGAAGAAGGAGTGTGTGGGTGCAGGAATGAGTGGGGGGGGGGCACCAGGGGCCCACGAGGTAGGGGGCGCACCCTGGATCCTCGTGGCCAGGTGCTTGCTCCCCCTGATGTGTTCTCAGTGCCAAATATTCTCAAATATTCTAGAAAAAATCACATTTCATTTTCAGGGCATTTGGAGAACTTTTATTTTTGGGGTATTTTTTTATTGCACGGATAAATCAGAAAACAGACAGAAAAATACTATTTTTGCATTATTTAATCTAAATAACAAAAAGTAAAAGGAGGGTACAGAAGGTTGTGCTTTCTAACTTCATCCATCTCATGCTCATCAAAAGGAATCCACTAACAAGGTTGATCAAGTCTTGTTAACGAACTCATTCCAAATAACATGGAACCGAAGAAATTTCGAATAACACTAGGTTACCTCAACGGGGATATGTACATCCCCAATAATAAGAATATCATATTTCTTCTTGACAGTAGGAAGAGGAAATTCAAAACCTCCAATAATAATCGATGGAATTTTTCCAATAGAATTGATACTGTGGACTTGAGGTTGTTTCCTCGGAAAGTGTACCGTATGCTCATTACCATTAACATGAAAAGTGACATTGCCTTTGTTGCAATCAATAACAGCCCCTGCAGTATTCAAAAAGGGTCTACCAAGGATAATCGACATACTATCGTCATCGGGAATATCAAGAATAACAAAATCCGTTAAGATAGTAACATTTGCAACCACAACAGGCACATCCTCACAAATACCGACATGTATAGCAGTTGATTTATCGGCCATTTGCAAAGATATTTCAGTAGGTGTCAACTTATTCAATTCAAGTCTACAATATAAAGAGAGAGGCTAACACTAACACCGGCTCCAAGATCACATAAAGCCGTTTTGACATAGTTTCTTTTAATGGAGCATGGTATAGTTGGTACTCCTAGATCTCCTAGTTTCTTTGGTATTCCACCTTTAAAAGTATAATTAGCAAGCATGGTAGAAATTTCAGCTTCCGGTATGTTTCTTTTATTTGTAACAATATCTTTCATGTACTTAGCATTCATTTTAAGCATATTAGTCAAACGCATACGCAAAAAGATAGGTCTAATCATTTCAGCAAAGCGCTCAAAATCCTCATCATCCTTTTTCTTGGATGGTTTAGGAGGAAAAGGCATGGGTTTCTGAACCCATGGTTCTCTTTCTTTACTGTGCTTCCTAGCAACGAAGTCTCTCTTATCATAACGTTGATTCTTTGATTGTGGGTTATCAAGATCAACAGCAGGTTCAACCTCTACCTCATTATTATTACTAGGTTGAGCATCAACATGAACATCATCATTGACATTATCACTAGGTTCATGTTCATCACCAGATTGTGTTTTAGCATCAGAAATATCATTAGGATTCCCAGGTGTGTCAACAACAGGTTCACTAG